>NW_026929818.1:0-39506 GCF_032062105.1 Saccostrea cuccullata | reverse complement strand
TGATTTATTTAAATCCATGTACTCAGCAGTTTTATTCAACTTTTTTTTTATCAAGATACATTTACGTGAAACAATTAATTTTGCTTTATTTCTATGCAGGGTACATGTACCAACGTTGAAATTAAAAAGTTTTTGTGTACGCCTATAGGTACGACCCAGGAGCATATTATAATTACATGTTTGAACAATACATGTAATTATGAAACGGAAAATAATTACATGATTACTGTTCAAAATTTGAGTATTATTGTGTATGCAAACTGTGTTAAAAAACAATCGGTATACATGTTTTCTTTGTGGAAGCAGAAGTTTTTGAATATTTTCCAGAATTCCTTTCTCAGCTTTGTTAATTGTATATAGCATTTGTTCTGTGTAAAACTAGTGTAGAATAAATAACTTTACCCTAGTCTCGAAAAAAACTTTACCCTAATCGCAAAGAAACACTTCATAGACTTTACCCTAATCAATGGCAAAACTTCGTTACGCGTTTTCTGCTTAATTACGCAGAGTTGAATGTTTTCTCTTTCTGAGCAAGGAAAACTGATGCTTCAAAACAAAATGGTGTAAAACAAAGTAGGGGTTTTCATTAGAATTCAACGATATTTATTCATGAATATCTGAAGCGTATAAGCTTGTAGCCATCTTGAACTAGGGTAACGCACTTTACCCTAGTCCGTTTCTACACAGTGAATCTGGATCTTGAATCTCGAAACTCAATTTCGAATTACGAATCTCGTATTTCGAATTTCAAATTTCGAACCTCGATTCTCGAATGAGCCTTCTGGGCTTTCGTATATAATAAAACAAAGCCCAGAGGAAATATCTTTCGTGTCATATTTGTGTTGAGGATGAAAATCATTTTCTACTAGTATGTCCTGTGTATTATGTTTATGCAGATTATCAAAGCAATTTTATGAAAACAAGATACATATTTTTTAGCGTATAGGTCACAGTCAAATTCACAAGGTCATTGACCTTGGTGTCAATTGAAAGAACGTTTTTAGTGGAGTATGCAGGGTGTTGCTAAAACGCGGAACGGAACGGAAAACGGAAAATTTTTTCCCAAACAAATAACAAAGATTCGATATCAATCAGATAAAAGAGCAATATTCTTTTTGTAAAAGTAATTTCTGATAAAACTTTATTGTTAACTATTATATATTCATGAGTCATACAAACCCTCCGTGGAAAAATTGCTACTGAAAGACCCCCCCCCCCCACACACACACACGAAATAGGATTTTCGTGTTTGGGCAAAGGACATATCCCTCTTTTTTGCTTGTCAAATTTGTTGTATGTTGGAAATTTTTTTCTGACCCCCATCCCCTCTTTCAATTTGTTTCCTATGTCAATGTCTGAAAAGACAAAAATAACTACATTTGTAGTTATGCTATTCAGATTATGCACGCAGTGTCGAATTCGCGAGTCATAAAAGGGGGTGACAGTTTCGGGTCTGCGTAGGGGTCCACAGCCACATTAAAAATTGATTTACTAAACCGTATGTACATTTTGGACACAAAAAGGGGGGCAGACCTATTACAACTTCTAAGACATTTCCGATGAGCGGGAAAACGAACTCATTTTTACGGGGTAATTAATATACGCCTCCCCCCCCCCCCCCCCCCCAAAGGTGCACACATATGTGCTGCAAACAAACAAAATTTAACTTCAATGAATGCAAAGATTCTGCAGTCTGCATTATATCTACCACAACTTTGTCAATCCACAAAAGGACTCTATTTTTAATTAAAATTTTTAAGCCATATATGGCGTAACTGATCAATAAAATAAATATTTGAAAAATACAAAATTAAGTAAAGAAATATACCTACTACATTTAAATTAAAACTTTTCATACAATTCTGAACACGGAGAACACCTCGTTTTATCTAATAATACGATTTTATTACCGGCCGCCAGGAGGCGGTCGGTTACTTGATATGAAAGTTTGAAGTCGCCGTGCGTTTCTGTGGAGTTAGAACGATTTAAATAAAAATATTTAACAATTCATATCATAGAATATTAAGCAAAGATATTTTAAATGTTTAACAAAAAGCACAATAATCATAAAATTAAAATTTTATAAATAATAGGGGTAAATGTTTCATCCAATCCTGATTGCCAGACTCTGACATGATTGGAGTGCGGAGACGTTGTATGTAGGCAGAGTCTAAAACAAAGAACGATTTGTTTATCAACAATTTTACTTCCTTTTAAAAAAATAGCCTAAACAGGATTTGTTGTATTTATTATAAAATGACGTATATTTAAACATTTCCTATGAAAAATTTTCAAAAATCTTGATTTCTTAAAAGCACTTGTAACATTTTGGTCCAGGAGACTAGGATAATGCACGTTTTACAATGTGCCAAGCATTTTCCCGCCACATTTCAACACACTGAAAGAAAAGAAATGTAGTGGTGGATCTAGAGGAAGTTCGGGGGAGGGGGGTTAACATCTTCTAATAGAGAGCTAGGAGCCCCACATATTTCATATCAGTAGTATAAGGGGCCTGGCCGGGTGGGTCAACTGAGTGCACTTTTGGGGCTGTGGGGGATAGGCGGTTCAACTGAGTGCATCCACTGTGGGGGATAGGCGGGTCAAGGGAGTACAGATTAGGGGGTTCTAGGGATAGCCGGGATCAATTCATTACATATAGCCCCCTAAATACGGGGTGTGTTTACACTGTGTTTACATTATACACTATATACTACGATTCACAACGCTGCTACTACGATTTTGGCAACAAATCAAGAATGTCATTATGACGTCACGCATTTATTCACAGCCTAGACAGTCTAGCCAGCCAGCCGGTTCAAACTGGATTTCCTCAAAACAATAACAAATAACACACAAGACAAAACAAAAGAACACAGCAATTTTATTCAGAATGAAAATATATACATAATTTTCCTCTTGTGGCTGGACTCTTCTTTATTTTTTCTCCTGGTCTGCTTCCCTTCCTAGATCACGAATCCCTTTCAGCACTTCTTTTAATCCCCGTATGATACTTATCATTTCTTCTAGGTCTGCTTCCCTTCCTAGATCTCTAATCTCTTTCTCTAACTGGTCCATCTCCCTATTTACATAGCGAATCATTTCCACCACTTCTTTCTCTAACTGGTCTATCTCCATTCCTAGATCAGTAATCTTTCTCAGCACTTCTCTCCTTTTATTTAGGAGAAGGCACATCAAACTTCTTTCATCTACATCTAAAGGATCCTGTTTTTCTGGTACCTTCTCCTTTGTATTTTCTTCTGCCATATTTTACCTGTGTCGAATTCAGAATGCTAACGAAGTGTGAACGTCAATGTTCAGCTCCGCTTTATATACCTGCTGTGGGCCGTGTGCAAAAATACGTATTACCTACGTTTTTTTATGCTGACTACACAGGTAAATACTTGGTAGCGATTCAAGTTTGTTTAGGGCCGTGTGCAAAAAATATGCTAACCTATGCATTGTGACGTCATCCACTGTATAAAAACAAGTTTTCTCCGACTTTCGGCTCATTCTACAGTCAGATCCAGCTCCCTGCGTGGGGGGTCATGGATTCTACTAGAGAAAAACAGTTACATGCTCAGCGATTATTAGAATGGAAAAAAAGGGAAAGAGAATTAGAACGAATTCTTTATGAGAAAAGAGAGCAAGAGTTAAAGCTCCGGGAAAAAAATGCTAAAATATTACAGAGAAGAGCTCAATTAGAACAACAACGACAACAACAACTACAACGACACCGGCAATTACGGGAAAGAGAATTAGATCAAATTCTTGATGAAAATAAAGAGCGAGAATTAAAGCTTCGGAAAAGAAATGCCAGACTATTACAGAGAAGAGCTCAACTAGAAAAACAACGACAGCAACAGCAAAGGACTAGGGCGCATGAGGGGTCAAAGTTACCTATTCATTCACCACCCAAACCCAAGGTCATATCCCAGTATTATCGAGTCACAGTGAATGGTAGGGTGCACTTTAGAAAATTTAAAGCTCAAGAGGATTTTTACACTGTGATTTTTAAGGAGTTTCCAGAGGAAGAAAACAGAGGATTTGTTCGGCAATTATTCAGACATGTTACAAACTTTCAAATCGAAAATGCAGTGTAATCCTAACGATTACCTCCGCCTGAACATACGCCACAAATCTCTGGAGTCAGAGATTTGGTACGAGTTTACTCAATGTAAAGATTTTAACGAGGACGTCATTTTAGACAAAATAGAACGCGTGCAACAATCCGGAAAGGAGTGCAAACTGGGCGACGGGGGCATGGAATTTGATATGTTTCGGGTCAAGTATCCCGAGGGAAGTGGTGGCCAGAAAACCAAACATCTACAAGTGAATAAGGAGACTTTTAAGAACAATAAGCAATCCATCGTTCGGATCGTCAATCCCTGGGATAAATTTTGTTTGGCTAGAGCCATCGTCGTCACTCGATTACACAGTCAAAAACCCGAACATCCAGACCCCGAATGGGAAAAACAATGGCTTGCTATGCGGAAGGGAGATAGGCAATCCTTGGACCAGAAGAACCAAGCCATAGCCCTCATGGAACAGGCCGAGTGTGATATCACTCAAGCTTGTGGATATGCAGAGTGGATGAAATTACAACAGGTGTTAGCTCCTCAGTATCGACTGAAAATATTTCAGTTCAAATCTACTTCGACTAAACTCACCTTAGAGCGCATCTTCAAAGGCTGGGGAGATGGAACTTGTTTGAACATTTTGTTCGACGACCATCATTACGATGCCATCCTATCCATGCCTGGAGTGACGGGGAACCAATATTACTGTGATCATTGCGACGTGGGGTACAGGAATGTCACAGACCATCGTTCCAAGTGCCCTCATCGATGTACCTATTGTTTAGGACAACACTATCAATGTCCCGATGAAGGGATCAAGATTAAATGCCAGGAATGCCATGGAATGTTTAAGAACAGGACCTGCTACGAAAATCATTTAAGACCCCATAGTAAGAAGACCACCACTACTGTCTGCAATTTAATGGAACAATGCGAGAAGTGTCAGTCTTGGATACCTAAGAAATTATTCCCTCATCACAAATGCGGAGGACAGAAACAGTGTAAGATCTGTAAGAAAATCGTCGATACCGATCATCAGTGCTACGTACAACAGAAACCCCAGAAGAAGAAGAAGAAGGGGAAAGACACTTTACAGTTTTACATCTATTTCGATTTCGAATGCACTCAGGAAACCGGTATTCACATCCCTGATCTGTGTGTGGCACACCGCGTCTGTCAACATTGCGATCACTTACCCATAGACCAGCCCTGTCCTCATTGTCAACACATGGGACCCCGTCAGCACCTATTTCAAGGACCAGACACCTTAAAGAAGTTCATGGACTGATTATTACAACCCACTACAGGTACTAAGAATTCCAGTTTTGTACACGACGAGGCCATCGTCATCGCCCATAACTTCAAAGGCTACGACGGACAATTCATTTTGAATCACCTGGTGCATTCCTCTTGCCTGAAACCTAACGTCATCATGAACGGCAGTAAGATCTTGTACATGGAAATATGCGGACTGAAATTCATCGACTCCTATAGTTTCTTACCATTTGCATTAGCTAAGATGCCCTCCGCTTTCGGATTCGACGAATTGAAGAAAGGTTATTTCCCCCACTTTTTTAATACGGAACAGAACCAGAATTACGTAGGACCTTATCCACCGGCAGCTTTCTACAAACCGGACGAAATGTCCGGTTTGGAGGACGGGCTTTTTATGAATGGTACGAACAACAGAGGGGGAAAGTATTTGATTTCCAGAAAGAGTTTGTAGGGTATTGTATCTCAGACGTCGACATTTTACGCCGATGCTGTGCAAAGTTAAGAGCCATCCTCAAGAGTTTGGTCAACGTGGACCCTTTCCAGGAATCCATCACTTTTGCCAATGCTGCTAATTTAGCCTACCGTCGACAATTCATGCCTGAAGACACCATTGCCATCATTCCTAACCTCGGGTATCAACCGGCACGACAATATTCGGCTAAAGCCTGTCGGTGGCTCACCTGGATGAGTCAACAGAGTGGATGTCACATACAACATGCCAGAAACGGGGGCGAAGTCCAGATCGGAAATTATACCGTCGACGGATACCAGGAAGCGACTCGCACCGTCTACGAATTTTACGGGTGCTATTGGCACGGATGCCCCACCTGCTATCCTAGTTTACAGACCGAAACTCATCCTCATCGGACCCAATTTACTTACCAGCAATTACACGAAGAAACCCTCAGAAGGACTGGCGATTTAGAAAACATGGGGTATACCGTCCGTAGTATCTGGGAGCACGATTTCGATCAGCAAGTGCAAAAAGATGAGAATTTACAGCAATTTGTAGGAAACCTGGACATTCCGGATCCTTTGAAACCTCGAGAAGCCCTGTACGGAGGTCGGACCAATGCCACCCGATTATATTGTGAGGAAGGGGACATGAGATACGTGGACGTTTGTTCCCTATACCCTTACGTGTTGAAACACAAACCATTTCCCGTAGGGCATCCCGAGATCATCACAGACGAGTTCCAGGACGTGAGAAATTATTTCGGTCTCATTCACTGTCGGGTCTTGACTCCCCGAGACCTCTATCACCCCGTATTACCTTATCGGACGGGAGGCAAGTTATTATTTCCCTTATGTCGCACGTGTGGCGAACAACAGCACTCTACGTCTCAAGATCGATGTCAACACACCGACCAGGAACGCAGTCTCACGGGTACTTGGGTGACGACCGAATTACATAAAGCCCTGGACATGGGATATACCTTAGATCGAATCTACGAAGTATGGCATTTTAAAGAAAGCAGTCAAGAGTTATTCAGATCTTACATCGATACCTTCCTCAAGATCAAACAGGAAGCGTCCGGATTTCCCCCCGACTGTAAGACCTCAGAACAAGAACAAGATTACATTCGACAAGTGTTATACAAAGAAGGATTCATGATGGACATTCTCAGTATCGAGAAGAATCCAGTGAGAAGAACCATTGCTAAACTCTTTTTAAATTGTCTGTGGGAAAAATTTGCTCAACGGTTGTTATTACCCAAAACCAGATACTTGGACGAAGAAGAGGAATTACAGCAACTCTTACAAGATTCGACTCTCGACATCAAGGGCATGCAACTCTTAGACAATAAAGAGAACCCCAATGAGGACAAGATGCTAGTGAATTATCAAGACAAACAGGAATTCGTCGAAGAATGTCCCTTTGGAAACGTGGTCCTGGTTTGTTTTACTACCGCACATGCCCGCTTACACCTCTACGAGACTTTACAACCTTTAGGAGATCGGGTCCTTTATTTTGATACGGACAGTATCATTTACCAACATCGGGAAGGAACCTTTAATCCTACCTTGGGCAATAGTTTAGGAGAATGGACCGACGAATTAGACGGGAATCACATCATCAAATTCTTGTCGGCAGGCCCTAAAAATTATGCTTACCGGACGGGCAAAGGAACCGAGACCCTTAAATGCAAAGGAATCACTCTCAACCATCGAACCTCCCAGATCGTATGCCCAGAGACTTTAGAAAAAATGCTTAAGGGAGAAAAAGAGGAAGTCACAGTAACTTATCCCGACAAAATCCAGAGGACTCGTGATCATGAGGTCGTGAACAAACCTTCAGAGAAAAAGTATAGAATTGTGTATGATAAGAGACAATTGTTACCCTCTTATAACACTTTACCTTATGGTTATTGATATGTTGATATGTTTGTTTGTTTGTTATTACAAATTAAAAATTGAATTGTTTTTTTTATGTGTTGTTTTTCTTCTTCCTATTCTCTATAAAAAGGGGGGCAATACAAATCAAAAGTTCAGTCATGACTGAGAAATTGCTAGATCAACCCATGCGTTATCCCCAGTATGCTCGGCTCTCAAAGAGAGAAGCTACTTTTGAGCAGGGATGGCCAGAACCTCTCTTAGGAAAAATACCAGACCTAGCTCGAGCCGGGTTTTACTACAGGGGAGTGAAAGATAAGGCTACCTGTTTTCATTGTGGAATGATTTTTAGTAATTGGGATCCCGAGGACGATCCTTGTGTAGAACATGCTTATTGGAACCCCAGTTGTCCTTACATCAATCTGTATAAGGGACGAGGGTGGGTGATGAATGTGTTCATTGCAGGTTTAGATCAGCAGGGATATAAACCTTTACCTGAGATTAAACCTCTACTGAACCCAGAACCAGACGTCCAGGCTCGAGGAAAATGTCACATTTGTTTAGACGAGGAATTACAAACCGTTTTTCTACCTTGCGGACATGTATGCTGCTGTGCTTTGTGTGCTCCTTCTTTTCAGTTTTGCCCCATCTGTCGAGGCGAGATTCAACAGTCCAAACGCCTATTTCTGTGTTAACTATAAATAAGACCCTGAACCCAACTTTTCCTTCATTGATCAACATGTATTCCGAGGAGACACCCCTCCCTTCTTTTCAATTGAAACACGAGTTTACCATGGTGGTTGCAGGGCCCTCGAAATCGGGCAAAACAGAATTCGTCAAGACATTAGTGAACAATTTAGACTGGATCACCCCCATGCCCGAAAAAATCGTCTGGTGTTATCGGGAATGGCAACCCGCTTACACTTCTTTAAAAGAGAAGGTATCTTTCATCCGAAATATTCCAGAAGACGACGAGAAATTAGTAGCCAATTTGAGTGTGCCCCATTTACTCATTTTTGACGACATGATGGGAGGAAAAGCCATCGAATCGATTGTGGATTGGTTTACCCGTAAAGCGCATCATCGGAATACCAGTGTGATTTACATCACTCAGAATTTATTTGATCGAGCTGCCTCTCATCGCACCATTAGTTTGAATGCTCATTATTTAGTCTTATTCAAAAATCCCAGAGACAAATCTCAGATCAGTGTGTTGAGTCGTCAGCTAGCTTTACCTCATTTGATGTCTGCTTATCAAGAAGCCACCCAGGTACCTCACGGATATCTTCTCGTGGACTTGAGTCCCCAGACCCCAGACCAATACCGATTGAGAAGTCGAATGTTTGAAATGTTGACTGTACACATGCCTCAAGAGTATAAATAAAAGTGTTTCACATTCTTCTGGGTCATTGTTCATTTCCATCTCATCATGGCTCTATCAGCCAAGAGTAAATTAGTGAGAACCTTACGACGTTTACAGCGGGAACGAGATCCCGCGAAGCGAGCCCATTTAATCGAATTAGGGCGTAAAGCCTTATTGAATTGGTTTGCCATGGGAGCTCGCAATTTAATGAAAGGGGTCTTACCTATCAATAAACAGACCCAAAAGTTTATTAATAATCATCGTCAAGATTTAAGAATCATTGCCGATCAATCGGCCAGTGATCAAGATAGGAAAACGGCTATTTTAAAACGCGGAGGAGCTGGATTTCTAGGTGGAGTCATCATTCGTCATTTATTCAAATGGAATAGTCCTAAAAAACGCCGGGTTCGTCGTTTAAAGAGTGTAGTGGTAAGAGTCGATAATAAGAAACAAAGAGTGTTTCCAGATTGGATGGTCCGTGTCGGAGGAGCAGCTCAAAAGAGCAGAAAAAAGAAGAAGCGAAAAGCCCCTCCCAAGAAGAGAAAAGCCCCACCCAAGAAAAAAACCCCTCTCAAGAAAACACCAGCAGCGAAAAGGCGAAAATCTGCTCCTCAAACTCTAGCTCAACGTAAAGCCATGCCCGAAAGTTTAAAAAACGAAATCAATCAGTATTTTAAGGAACAAAGACAAAAGACCATAGGAGAATTGCTCAAGAAACAAGCAGAACTGAGAATGGATCGTGCTATGAGACACATAGGTAGTCAAAGAGCCAGCGATTTAGAAGTGTTTCCTCGTGTTAATGTGGGCATTCCCTCCTCCTCCTCCCCTGGAATTAAAGTTCCCATCCATGTCCCTAAAATCACACGCTTTCAACCCTTGACAACCTCCACCCCTCAACTTCCTAAAGGTCTGAGATATAAATGTCGATATTGTGGAAAAATTTATGTCAGGGAGAAAGCGAGAGATAAACACGAGAGCGACAAACACCGAGGGTATGCCCCTCCTTAAGAGAGACACTATAAAAGGGAGTGACATGAGAGACTTCTCTTCATTGTTTTCAAAGATGGCCAAGAAGAAAAAGGGATGTTGTACGCGATTAAGAGCGCATGCCCCTCTTTTAAGAGTGTTATCAGACCCTCACTATTCCTCGTCTTTAAAAACGGGGATTTTAAAACATTGTTCTGGAGATTGTATTATGAAAATTTGTGAGATCGTCTACAACCTATTAAAAGGGGTGTTACCTCTCAATTCGGCTCAGAAACGAAAACTAGCTCCAAAGAAACACATCTTAAGGAGACTGGTCCGACCCCAATCCATACAGAAAAGACGAGCTTTATTAGTACAACAACAAGAGGCCCATGGGCCACATCGCTCACCTGAGCACTAAGGGTAGGAAAAAGTAGAAAATGGCTTTTTATTGTAAAGTTTAAATCCAAAAGTAGTCCCATGACCAATCATGGATTTGCTATTTTTTAGAAAATGATTTTTAAAGAATTTTCCTATATATATTTTTAAAAACTTAAGTCGGCCATTTTGGCCCAGCCCTACCCCCGGGGGTCATGGTTTGAACAAACTTGAATCTACGATCTCTGAGCATGCTTTCATATAAATATGATGAATTATGGATTTGTCATTCTTGAGAAGAAGATTTTTAAAGAATTTTCCTATATATTTCTATGTAAAACTTTGGTCGGCCATTTTGGCCCCGCCCTACCCCCGGGGGTCATGAATTGAACAAATTTGAATCTACACTACCTGAGCATGCTTCCAAATAAATATGATGAATTATGGCTTTGTCATTCTTGAGAAGAAGATTTTTAAAGAATTTTCCTATATATTTCAATGTAAAACTTAGGTCGGCCATTTTGGCCCAGCCCTACCCCCGAGGGTCATGATTTGAACAAACTTGAATCTACACTCTCTGAGCATACTTCCATATAAATATGATGAATTATGGCTTTGTCATTCTTGAGAAGAAGATTTTTAAAGAATTTTCCTATATATTTCTATGTAAAACTTTGGTCGGCCATTTTGGCCCCGCCCTACCCCCGGGAGTCATGATTTGAACAAACTTGAATCTACACTACCTGAGCATGCTTCCATATAAATATGATGAATTATGGATTTGTCATTCTTGAGAAGAAGATTTTTAAAGAATTTTCCTATATATTTCTATGTAAAACTTTGGTCGGCCATTTTGGCCCCGCCCTACCCCCGGGGGTCATGATTTGAACAAACTTGAATCTACACTACCTGAGGATGTTTCCCCATAAGTTTCATCTTTCTTGGCATAGTGGTTCTTGAGAAGAAGATTTTTAAAATATGCCACCAAATTTTCATTAATTCCCAATTATCTCCCCTTGAATGAGGGCGTGGCCCTTCATTTGAACAAACTTGAATCCCCTTTACTCAAGGATACTTTGTGGCAAGTTTGGTTGAAATTGGCCCAGCGGTTCTTGAGAAGAAGTCGAAAATGTGAAAAGTTTACAGACAGACAGACGGACAGACAAACGGACGCCGGACAAAATGTGATCAGAAAAGCTCACTTGAGCTTTCAGCTCAGGTGAGCTAAAAAGGAGGAGGTCTTTTACCCCTTTTAATCTCAGCAGCACCTTTACTGTTGGATGCCGGACATTCTGTCTATAAAGCCATTAAAAAGAAGAGGAACAAGAAGATACAAAAATGAGTCGTAAAATGGTGTTAGTACCTGAAGTTCTGTTGAATGAACTCAAAGGTAAACTCCCCAAACCTCCAGAATTTCAATCTACTCTGAGTATAGGTCAAGAATTGGACCAGATTACACGACGTGAAGATTTAACTCCAGAAGAAAAAGTGGCTTTATATGGTCAAGAACTTCATCGGTATAGGAATTATTTACAACAAGCCAGAGAGCCAGGGACTACCAAAAAAACCCCTGCACCCTTAGCCCCAGCCCCCGCAGCAGCTCCAGCAGTAGCAGCAGCAGCACCAGCAGCAGCTCCAGAGCCCGAGATCGATCAACAAATCATTCAAAGCGTGAATAAACCCATGCAAAGAAAAGCTGAATTATTATTAATTCATTTAAAGAAAACCAACGTCTTGACTTGGGATAAAGACGGAGAAATCAGTTATCGAGGTCAAAAAGTGCCCGATTATAACATTGTGGATATAATGGCTGAAAACATGAGAACCAGATCCTTGAAAAATCGTCCGGTGCCTAAAGGATTAGATGAATTTGCTCAAGCTTTAAAAGAGACCCGTACTCCCATGGTTTACTTGCAAAATCGAGACCTTATAAAAGCCATGCAGAAACCGGGAAAAATCAGTACACCTAAAGGGGCTTTGAGTGACGACGACGACGAAGAGGAAGAGAGCGGATTTCAAGATGCTTCCTCTTCTTTTTTGACCCCTATTAGTCGACCTGTAGAGGCAAGATCAAGGGTGTTAAAAAAATTCACACCTAAATATAGTCCCTATCGAGCCCAAAAGCAATTAAAAGCCCAAGAAGAAAAGAAGAAATTAGAACAAATCGACGAAAATTGGCTTCATTTGCCTAAGACATGAAGAAGAAGAAGAAGAGGAAGGAAGTAAAAGACATTTTAACAGAGATTTATTACGATCCCAAAAGAGGGTATGGAGGCATACAGACTTTGTATCGTCAGGTCAAAAGTCTGGGGCATAAGATTTCTTTGAACACCATACGAGAATGGTTAAAAGAGCAAGATACCTATACCTTACATAAACCCATTCATCGAAAATTCCGGAGACAACAGACCAGAGAGACGGATATAGACGAACAATGGCAATTAGATTTAGCCGATGTGTCCGGTTTAAAGAAACATAATGACGGCTATACTTTTTTATTGTGTGCCATTGACGTCTTATCTAAATATGCATGGGTGGTGCCTTTAAAACAGAAAACGGGGAAAGAAATGATTCGAGGATTACGAGATTTTCCGACAAGACGATCGACGCCCCGTCCGCATTCAATCGGATCAAGGCAAAGAATTTACCAATCGAGAATTCTTACAGGCGTTTAAATCCATTCATTTCTTTACCACTCGCAATACGGACACCAAAGCCAGTATCGTGGAACGATTTCAGAGAACCTTCAAAGCACGCATGTGGCGATATTTCACTCGAAATAAGACCAGACGGTATTTAGAGATCTTACCGGATTTAGTGTATGCTTACAATCATACTTATCATCGCAGTATCCAAAGAACCCCAGCTCAAGTGAAGCCCTCGAATGTGTTAAAAGTCTGGAAAACTTTATATGGGGAATCATCGTCTAAACCAAAGCCCCCCCCCCCAAGTTTAAAACAGGAGATAAGGTGCGCATCAGTAAAGCTAAACGCACTTTTGAAAAAGGATATTTACCGAACTGGACCACGGAAATATTTACCATTGTTCAACGAGTCCCCGGTCGGTATCCTTACGTGTATCGAGTACAAGATTATAACCAGGAGGAATTAGAAGGGACTTTTTACGAGAAAGAATTACAACAGATTATTAAAAAAGACGACGTGTACGAAGTGGAGGAAATCTTGGGGTATAAAAAGCGACGAGTCGGGAAGAAAATCATTCAAGAAGTTAAAGTCCGGTGGAAAGGATATCCCCCTAGTTTCGATTCATGGATTCCCCAAACGGATCTCATCAAATAACACCTCATTGGAAATTTTGTGGAGAGAATATTCCTCGAGAAGAAATTGTGTATTTTGCACAATTATTTATTTGTATTACCCTCATCATCACTAGTGTGGTCATGTTAGCTTTACACGATTCTAATCGAGAATATTGGATGGTCTGTGTGAGTTCTTCGGTCGGTTATATCATGCCTAGTCCTAAGTCGGGGACACAGGTCTGGGTGGGGGTGATCTTGCTGGCTCTCTCCTATAAGGATGGGTCCTCCGACGTCTAGAGTCATTCACCTGTATACGAGCTAAATTCATCCTCATAATTTCTCTGCCGTTATCCAAACGCCTCACAACCAATTCATTCTCTACAACGATGCCCGGAATAAGATACAGGTCTTCGTAGAAGAATCTACCAGCCATTTTCTTTCTTTGTTTCTTCTTTCTACCAAGTATTCTATCAAATCAGCCAAGAAGGAATGATGCCGAGCGCTCGGAGGGTCTGTATTTATAAACAATAGCAGACGATACTGCAATCGCGTGCGAAACATGGAAAATCCAATCATGTGATCAAATGTGATTGGCTAAAAGAAAATCATGCCATTTGGTAAACACGCCCACCACAGTGAGAAAGCAAAATTGAAGGGGGAAAGGACGAACCCGAGTGTATATATGACGTCATACAATAACATAACACTGATGTAGTATTACAAGATTTTTATTCTTTATTTTATTTCTTAAAAACTAACAATGCTTCTAACTGTCGAATTCTCCTCCGAAATCGTATTCGATCCGCTACTAGGGCCATCCAGGGATTTCTCCGGTCTTCGGGGGGTAATTCGTAGATTTGATTGAGGCTGGTATTAAAAGTCACGGATTTCCTAGCCTGTGTGAAATTTCCAGGTATTTCATTCCGTATTGAATACATACTTTCTCCATCGCATCTATGTCCTGCCACAGTAAAATCACTTTGGCCGCTTGGGGATGGGTCAGGAAACTGTAAGGCTTTCCGAAATAACGGGTCAGGTTCAGTCCGTACCATTTCTGGGGCAGAATTGTTTTCATATGTCGACATAGAAAATGTATGGTAGCTAGTCTCCCCATGGTCGTCACATGATGTGATAAGGCTAGGCATTGTAACCACAAATCCTGAGGGGTTTCCATGATAGTGCTCGCTTCCTGAAATACTTGTTCTGCCTCCGGGGGTAGAGATTCTTGGTGATTTTGTGCCCATTGTACTAAACAATCATACCCATCTAAAATCAGAGAGTGAGTGTGTATCAGGGTTGACATGATAGTCGATTGTGAAGAAAGGATCAGAATTTTGTTCTCATTTATACCGCCCGTAGAAAACGTAGGTAAAACGTATTTTTTTTTTTTGCACAAGGCCCCCCTCACAGGTGATGCAACAGGTATAAAAAGGTAGGTCAAAGGTGCACACGGCCCTAAACAAACTTGAATCGCTGCCAAGTATTTACCTGTGTAGTCAGCATAATAAAAACGTAGGTCTATCGTATGTTTTGCACACGGGCCGCTGACTTGAATCGCTGCCAAGTATTTTACCTGTGTAGTCAGCATAAAATACGTAGGTAAAACGTACACAGGCCCCACATCAGGTATATAAAGCGGAGCTGGGATTTGAAGATCATTCTTGCTTGGCATTTCGAACTTGACAGACGTGAAAAAAATATTATGGCAGAAGCAATGATGAATACCCCAGACAACCCCAGCTATGTGACACCTGAAGGGTATGTAGGACCCCCCATGCCAGAATCACAGGATGCAGTGGGATTATATTTGGGCATGTATAATCTTCCAGAATATGCGAATAAAGAAGATATGGGGATCTTAAATACAACTCTGGATGGGATTGTTAACATGCTGTCTGCTCTTGACAACAAGATGAATGATATGAACAACAAGGTGAGTGATCTTAACAACAAGCTGAATTATATTGGTGAGAAGGTGCGACATCATGACAACAAGCTGAAATATATTGCTGAGAAGGTGGGTGATCATGAAAACAAACTGACTGATCTGAAAACTTACAACGCCAGTGAATTTTGTTTGATTCGTGCTAAATTATCCAAATTAGAAGTGAAAGTTACTAACATGCAAGATAAAATGAGAGGAGGAGGAAGCACTTACCAGAAAAAAGAAGAACAAGGGGAATCGGGAGAAAAAAAGAAAACTAGACAGACGGATCCATGCTTCATCTGCAAAGAATTAGGGCACTGGGCCCCAGATTGCCCCAAGAAAGATTTGTGTTACAAGTGCGGGAAATTTGGGCATTGGGCTAATCAGTGTAAAGAGGATGAGAAGGATCAACAATTGGTCAAAGAAATACAAAAACTGGAGAAAAAGCCTCAAGAACCCAAGATTTCAGGGACCCACCAGACCAAACCTTTAGTGAGAGTAGGAGACAAAAAAGAGAAAAAGGAAGACAACAGAGAGATTCCTGGCCCGAGTACTACACAGAAGAGAAAACTATCCCTGATGACCGATAAGGCACAGAAGAAGAAGTAAATTGATGTATTTTCATTCTGAATAAAAATTCCCTTGTTATTGTGTGTTAGTGTTCTTTGTTTTCAGAAAATCCAGGTTTGTTATTGTTTTGAGGAAAATCCAGTTTGAACCGGCTGGCTGGCTAGACCTTCTAGACTGTGAATGAAAGCGTGACGTCATAATCACATTCTTGAATCGCTGCCAAAATCGTAGTAGCAGCGTATATAGTATAATGTAAACACAGTGTAAACACTCCGTATTTAGGGGGGCTATATGTACTGAATTGATCCAGGCTATCCCTAGAACCCCTAATCTGTACTCCCTTGACCCACCTATCCCCCCAGGGGCTGCACTCTGTTGACCCGCCTATCCCCCACAGGGGCTGCACTCCCTTGACCCGCCTATCCCCCACAGGGGCTGCACTCAGTTGACCCACCTATCCCCCACAGCCCCAAAAGTGCACTCAGTTGACCCACCCGGCCAGGCCCCTTATACCACTCATATCTGTTGCGTTTTTATTAAAGTTAAAACTATAGTTAAGTTTAAACTTTAGTTTTGTACTTTTATGCAAAAGCTACTTAAACATCAAACTTCCACCAGAGTTCGTTTACTATACAGTTTAACATGCATTCTCTGTAAGCACCAAAAAATTTACTATAGGGCTTGGAAACGACATATCTCCGATTTTGATGAAATTTGCACCACAGGTGTGCCTTGGTACAAAACCAGCAAATATGGTGTTAGAAGCTTCCCAAGTGCACCAAGTTGCCATGGAGACGGATCCATTGAATTTGGCCATTTTCGGCCATTTTGACCAAACAAAAACATGATAATTGAGGAAATATGAATGCTTTTTTTTCTTTATATAGTGAACTTAAATATAAATCTTTGTATCATAAGAAAACATCAACTGTTAAAGAATACAGGGCATATAACCAGTTATTCCAGAATTGACCCCACTCTTAGAAAACGGTTTTGCAAAATAGCATAGTTTCTCAAAATGTGAAAATGGAAAATTTGGCATTTTTTGAGAAATTTAAGGTTAAATAAAAAAAATTGTCTACGGAAATTTTTCAAATCATATGCGTGTCGTCAAACGTCAGTATTAGTAGTGTCCCCTCATGAAAAAATTGGAGTGGGATCTCAATGCTACTTTTAGTAACATGTATCTAAAAATAGACATATTCAGAAAAATCCAAAAAATGAAATTTGGGCAGAGTTTAAGATGCCATTGCTAGGTAATTATGAAATATACTGTCAAAGTCAGTATGCTTATGTCAGAGACTGGACACCAATAACTACCATGCATATTATTTTCAGGGATTTCTGTTTTCTATTTATAGCTTCAAATGCCTAAATATAGACATGTCTCATAAAATGATAAAAAATGTCAATTTTCCATCATTTTGAAGCTCCACTGAATCATAAATAATAAATATATGGATCTCTCCAATATTTCATCAATAAGAACAAGGAATGGTATAATATCTCACAAATTATTGAGGACAGGCTCTCATCTCTATAGATAGTACAAATGTCTAAAAATAGACACATATGAAATTAACTGTTTAATGTTGATTTTCCACTAATTCTCAAATTAGAGATGGGAAATTTACCGACTTACTGTCATTAACTGTAACTGATATCATCTGACTGACAAGAACAAAAGAACATTCAATGGAATGCAGCATGATAAGCAGAGGTTTCCATTTCTATTTATAGTAACACATGTTTAAAAATAGACGTGAGGCAAAATATCGGAAAATGTTGTTTTTTGTACTTTTTTCTAAAATTTTGGATGAATAATTGCTGAGTATCTGTTTTTAACTGCTATTGGCATATGGTGACCAACAAGTAAAAGAAAGCCTCATATCAAATACAAAATGAGAAGCAATGGTTTCCATCTCTATTTATAGTTACACATGTTTAAAAATAGACGTACTGCAAAATATCGGGAAAATGTCGTTTTTGTACACATGTACTTTTTTCTCACATTTTGATGAACAATTGTAGACTATATGTTTTTAACAGCTATTGGCATATGGTGACCAACAAGTAAAAAAAAGCATATATGAAATACAGAATGAGAAGCACAAGTTTCCATTTGTATTTATAGTAACACATGTTTGAAAATAGACATACTGAAAATTCTCGAGAAAATATAGACTTTTGCATTTTTTTAACATCAGGAATGGACAATGTGCAGACAAACGGCTGATGTTTGTTATTGACGGAAGGTGACTAACGAATATGAAAAAGGTTTAGCAAAAATGTATAAGAATAATGTGTAAGGGTATTTTTCCATTTCTATCTATACTAACGGATACCAGGTAGTTATAAATAGACATTCAGCAATTAATCAAGAAAATGTAGAATCATTCTATTTTCTCAAATTAGGAATAGGAAATTGCAGTCAAACTTTCATTAGCTGTAACTGACATAATGTAACCGACACGTACATGAGAGCAGTAACCGAAATGCATAATAAGGTGGGTTTCCATTTCTATTTATAGTAACACATGTTTTAAAATAAAGGCTCATTGGAGCTTTTATGATCATTTGTGCCTTGTCAGACGTTGTCGTTCTCATTGTAAACTTTTTATGTTTTCATCTTCTTATCAAGAACCACTGGGTTAATTTCAATTTAACTTGCCGCAAAGTATCCTTGAATGAAGGAATAATACCTTTTCTCTGTTCGATTTTTCACTAAGCTAATAATTTTCATTTCTGACCAATATTAGTTTGTTTAAACGCCTATTACTTGTAATAGCAAATCCATTTCTGTGACTAAAGTTACTCCCCATCCTCTCATAAAAACAAGTTAATTTTTAGTGGTAGTAGCATTTTAAAACGCAACAAGGAATCTTTTTCAAACACTGATACCAATATGTATGACAGCTTATTGCCATGAAAATCAATTCTTTAAAAAGGAGATAAAACTCTAGGGTCATAACAAAATACTGGTGAATTTTTAATTTGTTACATTCGTGTCGGAAGCAAATTAAAAGTGAAGAGGGGGGTCCAAACATGAAATCCTATTTCATGGGACGGGGGTTGAACTTCTTTTTCTTTCAAACACTATCACTTAGCCTTATTCGACTACACTGCAACATGCCTGCTGAAAGGGGGGGGTAAATCTACTCCCCAATGTTTATTACCTATATGATGTCTATCTTTGAGCCCCCCCCCCCCCCCCCCCCCTGTGTGTCTGTGCATAAGTGTCCGATCCATATCTTCCTTAATGAGAAACATCAGAAACTACTCCTCCACACAAAGATTGTCCATGACCTAAGGATGTGTCATTACCTTTACCCAAGGTCATTTGGGGAACTTCAAGGTCACTGGAAGAAAAATTTCATAATTCGTGTCCGGTCCAGATCTTTCTTATGGATAAACTTGGTTGGTTCCTATTTCACACAAAGATTGCCCATGTCGTAAGAGTGTGTCATGACCTTGACCCAAGGTCATTTGGGAAAATTCGTGGTCACTGGAAGAAAAATTTCATAATTCGTGTTCGGTCCATTTCTTTCTTATGGATAAACTTGGTAGGTCACAATCCACAAGATTACCCATGTTCTAAGAGTGTGTCATGACCTTGGTCCAAGGACATTTGGGGAAGTTAAAGGTCACTGAAAAAAAGATTAATTCGTGTCTGGTCCACATCTTTCTTATAAATAAACTTGGCATGTTCTTATTTCACACAAAGATTTCCCATGACCTAAGATTGTGTCTTAACCTTGACCCAAGGTTATTTGGGGAAGTTCAAGGTCACTGAAAAATTTTTTCTTCATAATTCGTGTCCAGTCCATATCTTTCTTTTGGATAAACTTGGTAGGTTCTTATTGCACACAAAGACTGCCCATGCCATAAGAGTGTGTCATGACCTTGGGCCAAGGACATTTGTGGAAGTTCAAGGTCACTGGAAGAAAAATTTCATAATTCGTGTCTGGTCCCATCTTCTCAAGCCACGGTCCAGAGTCCGCATATAGCTCTCTCCTACCCGAGGCTGCTTGATCACAAAAAGTGTCGTAATCTTGAATATTTACGCCTCTCTATTGTGACGTCATATTCAGTCAGTGACAAGTTTTGTTTCCATCGCAATTGAAATCAACAACTGAAGTCAACAGTGTACAAGAAATATTTCCTTTACTGCGATTGGATATTGAAAGGTCCTGATAAAGTTCATCTTCCGACTATGCTTTACTCGTATTGGTCAGTATTTTAATGAGCTACGAAGAATTCTCGCCTCGTTCAACCATGGCCAGAATGGGAGAGAATCGTACATTTTGGCGTGGTTTGCGACGATGGTATGGTCCATATCTTTTTTATGGATAAACTTCAAGTTGGTATGTTCTTATTTCACACAAAGATTGCCCATGACCTAAGATTGTGTCATGACCTTGACCCAAGTCATTTAGGGAAGTTCAAGGTCACTGAAAAATTTCATAATTCCAGACCAGTCCATATCTTTCTTATGGATAACTTGGTATGTTCTCATTTCACACAAAGACTGCCCATAACTTAAGGGTGTGTCATGACCTTGAACCAAGGTCTTTTTGGGAAGTTAAACGTCACTGAAGAAAAATTTCATAATTCGTGTCCGCTCCATATCTTTCTTTTGGATGAACTTGGTAGGTTCTCTTTTCACACAAAGATTGCTCATGACCTAAGGGTGTGTCATGATCTTGACGCAAGGTCATTTGGGGAAGTTCAAGGTCACTTGAAGAGAATTTTTATTATTTGTGTCTGGTCCATATCTTTTTTATGGCTAAACATGAATCTACTACTTCACACAAACATTGATTATTACCTGATTTTCTGTCATGACTTTGATCCAAGGTCATTAATGCAAGGTCAAAGTCATTGACAGAAAAAGTTCATAATTTGTGTCTGATCCGTATATTTAGTCTGGGTTTTTTTATTAGGATGCGCCTTCGTTTCATTTATGAAAATATTATGAGCAATTACATTTGCATTAAAAATGTTTTAGCATTTCTCTCTTCTTTAAGATCCATTAAATATTCATGATTTAGCACCTCTGAAAAACTCAGCGAGGTATTTAGTCCCGTTTGGACAGTTCTAGTTTAAACTGACATAGTGATTTTAGCCACCGCCTCCTAGGGAAAATTTTCTGGATCCACCTAACAAAAAAAATTCAATCGGGCTCGGGCTGTCGACCGATAATGCTTAATTTATAAAGAAAATCGCTGTCATTTGAGTGTTTTAATGCAGGGAGAACATACTTTTGTGATACATGTATTGGAATGAGGTGGACGCGATGGCGCGCCGAATACAATTTGCCATGTCAGTTACAGCTAATGAAAGTTTGACTGAAAATTTCATATCCCTAATTTGAGAAAAACGAAAGATTCTTTATTTTCCTGATTATTTATAAATATGTGTTACTATAGGCAGAAATGTAAAAAATCCCATTAAACATTAGTCACATTCTGTCAATAACAAATAAAACCCGTTTGTCTGCACTTTGACCATCCCTGATGTTAGAAAAAAGTGCGAAATTCTACATTTTCTCTAGAATTTGCAGCATGTCTATTTTCAAACACGTGTTACTATAAATAGAAATGGAAACCTCTGCTTCTCATTCTGTATTTCATACATGCTTTCTTTTACTTGTTGGTCACTGAATGCCAATAGCAGTAAATAACATATTGTCTACAATTGCTCATCCAAAATGTGAGAAAAAATGTACAAAAAACTACATTTTCCGTTAGTTTACATTACGTCTATTTTTAAGCTCATGTTACTATAAATAGAAATGGAAACCTCTGCTTCTCATTCTGTATTTCATATAATGCTTTCTTTTACTTGTTGGTCACTATATGCCAATAGCAGTTAAAAACAGATATTCAGCAATTATTCATCCAATAATTTATAAAAAGTACAAAAAACGACATTTTCCCGATATTTTGCAGTACGTCTATTTCTAAACATGTGTTACTATAAATAGAAATGGAAACTTATGCTTCTCATTCTGAATTTCATATATGCTTTCTTTTACTTGTTGGTCACCACATGCCAATAGCAGTTAAAAACATATAGTCTACAATTGTTCATCCAAAATGTGAGAAAAAAGTACATGTGTACAAAAACTACATTTTCCCGATATTTTGCAGTACGTCTATTTCTAAACATGTGTTACTATAAATAGAAATGGAAACTTATGCTTCTCATTCTGTATTTCATATATGCTTTCTTTTACTTGTTGGTCACCATATGCCAATAGCAGTTAAAAACAGATACTCAGCAATTATTCATCCAAAATTTTAGAAAAAAGTACATGTGTACAAAAACTATATTTTTCCGATATTTTGCAGTTACGTCTGTTTTTAAACATGTGTTACTATAAATAGAAATGGAAACCTCTGCTTATCATGCTGCATTCTATTGAATGTTCTTTTGTTCTTGTCAGACAAATAATATCAGTTACAGTAAATGACAGTAAGTCGGTAAATGTCCCATCTCTAATTTGATTGATTGATTGTATATTGTTTAACGTCCCTCTTGAGAATTTTTCACTCATATGGAGACGTCACCGATGCCGGTGAAGGGCTTCAAATTTAGACCTATACTCGGCACTCAGGGCCATTGAGCAGTGAGGGTTCTTTATCGTGCCAACGCCTACCGTGACACGGGACCTACGTTTTTAAGGTCATATCCGAAAGACCCGTGACTTTCACTTCTAGTGCCGAGCGCTTGGCGAAGGAACAGTCACTACCTATGTTTACGTCTTAGGTATGACGCGGCGCCGCGATCGAGAATCGAACCCGGGCCTCCCGATCACGAAGCGAACGCTCTACCACTAGACTACCGTGACCGGTATCTCTAATTTGAGAATTAGTGGAAAATCAACATTAAACAGTTAATTTCATGTGTCTATTTTTAAACATTTGTACTATCTATACTAAATTCAAAAGTGAAAAAAATTCCTACAGGAATTTCTGAATGAAAAAAAGAATCCCACAGGAATTTAAGAAATCCTATGGGATATATTTTTCCAAAGGGATTTTTTCTCTCTCCTATAGGAAATTGTATTCCTACAGGAGATTAAATTCTCCCATAGTAATTTAATTTCCTGTAGGATTTCTTAAATATCCAACAGGAAATTAAGAAATCCTGCAGGATTTTGATAATATCCCTCAGGAATTTTATTTTTCCTATAGGAACTTTATTTTTCCTATGGGAATTTTTTGTTCAAAGGTGATTATCTCACCTGACAGGTGAGATTTACCTGTAACAAAGGTAGTTATGAACTCTGTGAGTGATGGTCTACCACTTGGTATACATGGTTTTTATGTGAAATGAGAATTTGGCGGGCGCCAAAATGCCACTTTTGAAGTGGCATAATTATCCGGCACAGTGTTATAGAGATGAGAGCCTGTCCTCAATAATTTGTGAAATATTATACCATTCCTTGTTCTTATTGATGAAATATTGGAGAGATCCATATATTTATTATTTATGATTCAGTGGAGCTTCAAAATGATGGAAAATTGACATTTTTCAGCATTTTATGAGACATGTCTATATTTAGGCATTTGAAGCTATGAATAGAAAACAGAAATCCCTGAAAATAATATGCATGGTAGTTATTGGTGTCCAGTCTCTGACATTAGCATATTGACTTTGACAGTATATTTCATAATTACCTAGCAATGGCATCTTAAACTCTGCCCAAATTTCATTTTTTGGATTTTTCTGAATATGTCTATTTTTAGATACATGTTACTAAAAATAGCATTGAGATCCCACTCCAATTTTTTCATGAGGGGACACTACTAATACTGACGTTTGACGACACGCATATGATTTGAAAAATTTCCGTAGACAATTTTTTTTATTTAACCTTAAATTTCTCAAAAAATGCCAAATTTTCCATTTTTCACATTTTGAGAAACTATGCTATTTTGCCAAACCGTTTTCTAAGAGTGGGGTCAATTCTGGAATAACTGGTTATATGCCCTGTATTCTTTAACAGTTGATGTTTTCTTATGATACAAAGATTTATATTTAAGTTCACTATATAAAGAAAAAAATGCATTCATATTTCCTCAATTATCATGTTTTTGTTTGGTCAAAATGGCCGAAAATGGCCAAATTCAATGGATCCGTCTCCATGGCAACCGGGTGCACGTGGGAAACTTCTAACACCATATTTGCTGTTTTGTACCAAGGTGCACCTGTGGTGCAAATTTCATCAAAATCGGAGATATGTCGTTTCCAAGATTTTTTGGTGCTTACAGAGAATGCATGTTAAGTACCAAACTGCGTGCAGAGACGCAGAGGTCTATGGACAGTTTGCTTATACATATAATATTGTACATGCATTATGCATGAAGAAAATCGGCAATGTTGCATGCAAGTGTTTCATTTCACAAGGATATATATTTTAACAGATAAATATAAGAAATTTTTAAAACATCACGCAAATTTCAGTCTCTAATTACTTTATATAAAGAACAATCAATTGGTTTGCGGCCGATTTTTGACGCTTGCGTCAATATGTTTCTTGTCTTCTCTGTATTGTATTTTCTTCCGAGTCGGAGAAAATTCCGAGAATCCAAATTAAATTGTAATATCTTTATAACGCAATTGACTTAGATTTTGTAATTTACGGAAAAGTTGTATCTTTATATAAAGTAATGATACAATTAATAAGTTCATATAATTTTAGCCTAATAATTTTCATTGTACATACGCCATATATGTGTATAAGAGACGTTTATTCGAGCTTGCCGTAAAGGTTTGCCCTAAACGTAATCTTAATAATTTTTTTTCTCTTTCCATGGTTCATTTAAATATAAAATATTTGCCCCCCCCCCCCCCCCCGTCATAACCTTTTTACTACGGAAATGTTCGTTCAAGTTCACATTCTCACCCTTTTTGTGAATATAATAAATGTAGTAAGTTAGTGTAAAAAAATAGTACTGAAAGATGTTGGGAGTTGGAACTTATCCCCCCTCCCGAATCAAACAATTGTTTCTTTTTGTGTTTTATCTCCCCTCCCGAATCAAACAATTGTCTTCTTTTTGTGTTTTTTGCATGTCAAATACTTTTCAAGTTCGCCCCCCCCTCTTTTCAAATTCGATTCTATGTGACTGCTATGTTAGCGACTTTTGTATATAGGAGACTGAGCATGACAAAATCAACTTATAATTAACAGTGGGGGTTAAATATGTATAAGACATATGGTTTATGATAAAATTTGTGTATTTTAAGTGATTTAATCCAAAATAATGAATTCCGTTTTCCGTTCTGTTCCGCTTTCCGTTCCGCGTTTTAGCAACACCCGCGTTTTAGCAACACCCGAGTATGCATACCAAATATGAAGTCTCGATCACCTATGGTTCAAACATTATGGCGAAAATTCGAAAAAGCTATTTTTAGCTTATAAGTCACAATCATGGTCACAAGGTAATTGACGTTTGCGTCGTTCGAAAGAATTTAATTAGTGGAGTATGCATACTAAATATGAAGTCTCTATAAACTATGGTATAAAGGTTATGGTGAAAGGTTTAAAAAGCTATTTTAAGGATATAGGTCACAGTCAAGGTCACAAGCTCAATGACCTTGGTTGCATTTGAAAGAACTTAATTAGTGGAGTATGCATACCAAATAGGTGTCTATCACCTTTGGTTCAAAAATTATGGTGAAGGTTAAACTTGACAACAGACAGACAAACAGATAAACAGACAAAAACAATATGCACCTCAGATCTATCGATCCGGGTGCATAAAAATTCTAAAACCATCCATGTTTAAATTTTTGCAGTCGTTCAATACTGAGAACTATTATAATACGGATATGTGTAGCCCATAGGTAATACATGGTATCCAACTCCGTATTACACGGAGTACCCCCTCTACAGAATCGCACTTACATGTATTTATATTTTCAGAAGGTACGCAAGGGTAACTGTTTATTAGTCCCCCACCGGTGAAACCAGAGGGGACTATATGTTTCCTCTGCGTCCGTCCGTCTGTCTAGCTGTTCGTCTAGCTGTCAGTCTGTCCCACTTGGTTTTCCGCACTTTTTTTTCGAAACGCTTGCAGATGTTGATCTGATTTTTTTGTTGAATCGTAAAAAAAAAGCCAGGAAAACGTCAGATTTTTCGGACTTAAGAGAGGGATTGCACCAGAAATCAGGTGGGACACATCAACTGACATAAATTGAGTCGCATCAGGGACCTATTCTGTATATATGTATTAATGAAGTAGAATTCTTGAACTTTTATCTACGACTTCTGTTTTATTCACATTATATCTAGTTAAATGTCAATAAAACGAATATAAAATGCAATACATAACACTTTACCTTGTTTCCTTTACACCTACAGCAGGACTAACTTTATAACAGCATGGATTTTGTATTATATTTTAAATTTGAGGGAAAATATCGTTACGGAAGTTAATCGTTACGGAAGTTAATCTCATACAACAGAAGTTGAAATTCTCGGCAATAGATAAAATTAACGTATGTTTTTAAGATGGAAATCAAAAGTATGAAGTATCTCGTTCTCAAAATAATATTTTTTAATGGAAAAACATTCCTGAATTAGCTTTAAGAAGCTAATTTTTCTTTTAAGAGAGACAACTGTTTCTGTCTAATTGTCGAAATGCAATGGTATAAAAGTAGAACTTTAACTCGCCACTGCAATCGGTGATATTGTATAACTAAATACGTCACATGTTCACGTTGGTCATATACTTTCTTGTATGTTCATATAATTTTTCTTGCATGTAGGGGGCAGAAAAATTCCACCATAGAAATGAGGCATTCCAATAATCTTTTCTTCAGTGGTGTACTCTTTATTTAGTACAATGCTCAGTAATAAATTTGAACTTTCAGTAAGGCGTGGCATTCTCGACGTGACATAATCAGCGTCTGAAATTTACACAGATTTTGGTTCAAAATGGGACAGAAATTCGGGCGAATGTCAACGAGTGTAGCAAATAGCCAATAACAGTGTCTTGTACGGCAAAGCGGTGGGGCTTGAGTCGCCTCATAGTTGTCAACAACTTCCTGATGTTATTAATTTCTTAACCAATAAAAATCTATTCGCCATTTGACAGACGCTTATTATGGTAAGCGCTGAGAATTCCACGCCTTACTGAAAGTCCAAGGTTAACTAAAAAAATTTATAATTACTTGTTTGAGGTGACATATTAGTCTTCCAATATGAAGAATTCTAAATCAAACCAGATGGTAGTCGCCAAGTTACAAAAACCAAATGAGACTTATTATCAGAATTTATTTTTATCAAATTAATGAGATTTAAATAGTTCTTTACCGTAAGACTATTTCAAGTAATACTTGCTCCATGGTCTCGACTAAACATGCATGGTAAATTATTTAAAGAAAGGATACAATGTCTCACAAATAAATTAAAACTCGCTAAATTCTGTCAACATAATGTCAATTTTTTTTTCAACATATCAGCTCGGATAATGTTTCGTCCATGAATATTCAAGTGAATTAAGATCAAGCTTTGTTTTAAAGGTGATAGGACGTGTTCCTCTTGTTTCCTAAGTTCCCAAAATTAGTTCTTACTTTTGCTGTCAAAAGGGTACACCATATTTACCCCCAAGGCAGCACATCACGCGGCCATTTCCAGAAAATCCAAACTCATATCGATCCCGGTCACCACCATTAGGAAAATGGCGATATCGTCCCTTTGTCCCTGCAAGTACAGCTGGAAAAAGATGAAGGCCGCGTTAATGGTGGCCGTCAGCTTGAAGTAGGCTAGACAGGAGTAGACCTTTCTGTCCGTGATGTTCTGTTTTACTCTGTAGACAATCGTCATGACGAAGGCTATGAGGGCTAACAGGCCCAGATAGACGTATAGTATGTACATCCATACCTCAATTACGTAAGTAAAGCCGTAACGTATGATAGCGGCGGTGAATTCGGCGGCGTCAAAACCGTAACCTATCCACATGCGGAAGATGAAGAAAGTGGAATACTTCTTCGATGCATATAACTTCTTGGCTAATATTAATGGAATGTCCATTTTTGTTTCTGTCGATTTCCGTATCTTTATTTGTTTGGCATGTGTACAGATTTTAGGGGTGGTAGAACTGAACAAATAAGATAAGCGAGAAAAAAATACACATTAACAATTCTGCAATTGAATGATTGATATTTTTGATAACTTTTAATCGAAGCTGAATGAAAGGTTGGATTAATACAGTCTGATTGAAATAATTCATCTAACTTACTGGATCCGTCGTCGGGACGACAATCAAATTTACAGGTGTAACGAAAAGTAATTTTCAGCTCACCTGAAGGTCCAGGCCTCTCATCCGAAGAACTTCAAAGAAGGGGCGTTTGGTTAATAAGAAGCAGTTGACGTAGGTACAATTGATCAGTGTAACCATAATTAAGGACAGATTATACAAATTTTTTCGTTGAAATAGATTTAATATCATGTCACAAGTTTAGAAAAGTTGATAATTCTTAGCATTTTTTCTCCTAAGAACTGGAAAATGAAATAAACTTAGAAAATATTAGTAATATTTCATTAAAAAACAAATATTATACAAATATGGACTCAATGTAGGTCAATATGCATTTATAATGACCCAGGATGACAGATATTGACCTCAGATACATGTAGTATATCGACCGAGGGCGCTAGCCCGAGGTCGATATACTTCATGTATCTGAGGTCAATATCTGTCATCCTGGGTCATTATAAATGCATATTGACCGTGCATTGAGTCCATATTTATTATATTATATAAATAATAATTTCCCAAATTTATTAGTGCAATGCATATCATCCTATTATTTACAGAGATAGTATTAACCATAAATAAGTTGAATGTAAATGTTTCAGAATTCATTGAATATTACTGAGAGGAAATTGTTTCGGCATAAATTTCCCATATCATAATAATGACGCAAGATATCTATCTCCGAATAACACAGAGTACCCCCTCCCCCAGATTGAGAATCGCTCTCGTTTACACTTGCAGACGAAATGCACTGACAAAATATAAATACCTATGCCTTCTAAGAATAGATACAATCTTACATGGCATGCTTGTCTTATGTCTATATTTTCTTTAGTCTCCGTAATCGCGTAAAAGCGTTAACACTCTGCTCGCCGAGTGAAAAAGTCGAACTCAACCATGAAATGGTGTGTGTTTATTATTCCCGAAAAATATTCACAAATATCCTAGTAATTGGTTTGTTTTATCAGTCTCAGAGTTCTTCACTATATGTTTTAAATTTTCCTCACCTTCAACTTGCGAACTTCCATGTTTGTCTAAAGCGAAAGTGAAAACGAGGCAGCTCGTGCGAGTCATTATTCGCTTTCAGCGGTCGTTATTAAAAAATATTAAGTACTTCGTATTGACCAATCAGATTACCGGATTTCACAAAGTTATATAATATAGACAAATAACACACAGTAAAGTTTTACAAGTGAAAACAAATTTCAGAATATCGCAGCTAGGATAAGGCTGCCCGTAAAATATCAAACTGTTCAAACGGTAGTTACTTCTCTGAACTACCTAGATATGACGTCATAATAGAATATGACGTCAAGTCACTGCATACTTGAGCTGACATGACGGGGAAAGTGTTATAATTATAACACGGCATGTAGATTTATTATGGGTATTTGAGTTTTATTTAAGAGTGAGGGTTGTTTTTTAAGCTTGTGTGTGCTGTTTTAATGTTAAACATTGGATATTTAAATGTCTCTATTCCTTTTGCTTGTCCGATATGCATATATTCAAGCAACAGCAAAAGATTATGTTTGAAACGCTCCCTTAACACTTCCGAAGACAGTGTTAGAATTTATGATTCGTGTTTATATTGGACTAGCACAAGTGAAAGACAAGGATAAATTGAAGATATTCTGCGTGAATCTAAAAGAGAAGTATGTCCTCTAACTGAATTTTGCTGGGGGATTGTATGTAGTTTATCCGTTTTTGTATAAATCGCGATAAAGTGTGGAAAATACCCCACTTTACGTTGGTAATTTTAATTTATCGTAAAATATTTTCTTAAGAAGTAAAATTGAAACCTGCCCCCAGCACTTTTTATGTACCAGGGATAACGATTAATTGATCTATGTAACAAACTTTGCACAATATTTTCGTTTTGCACTTGTGCCGAGGTGATTTTTGTGCAACATTTAAGAATATCACAAATGTCCGTCACGTGATCAACACAGTCATCTGACATCACATAAATGCTATATTATAATACCTGATTTAACTGTTATCTCAAGTTGACTGCAATTTCAAACAAGGATCACATATTGAAATTAAAATCAAGCTCAAAATAAAATGTATATTTTAAAGACATTTTAAGCCTTCGGACAGCCTTATCATAACTGCGATGTTACCTTGGTGCTTAAAGTGTTATATAAACTTGAGAAAAATATACCAAGCCAGGTGAATTTGATGGGAAATACCATAGTTTTAGGTCTATGGAAATACAGAATGACAAAAAAATCAGCAATAACACAATTAGGCTGATTTTCATCATTTTGCTTTTCTTAATAAAATTCACCTGGCTTGGTATATTTTTCTAAAATTTAAATTAATTTAACAACATACAAGTTTATTTGCAAAGAATCATCTTCACAACTCCTTCAGTTGCAAAGCTCACAGGTTATGTTTACGCTGGTTTTATATTGGTAAAACTGCAGACTCCTGTTGATTTACTAATATTCTGCATTTTCTCATTTATAAACTTTATGAGTAATAAGAAAATGTTCATCACAAGTTTAAGGTATTTAATGTATATATATATGATATAAAAATAGAAGCTCAGTGTTCTCCATGAGCTGTTTTACTGTGTTGCTCCCGAAGTAGTATAAGGGGTCCCGCTAGGGGGTTCACGGGTCTAACCGGGGGGTTCAACTGAGTGCACTTTTTATGTAAATGAGGTTCAAAAATGGGTCAACTGAGTGGAGTGCTAACCCTAACCCTAACCCTACCCCCTAACCCTAACCCTAGCCCTAACTAGCCCTAACCCTAACCCTAACCCTAACTAACCCTAACCCTAACTAACCCTAACCCTAACCTAACCCTAACCCTAACCCTAACTAGCCCTAACTAACCCTAACCCCCCTAGCCCTAACTAACCCTAGCCCTAACTAACCCTAACCCTAACTAACCCTAACCCCCTTAGCCCTAACCCCCTAGCCCTAACCCCCTAACCCTATCCCCTAACCTATCCCTAAATACAGGGTGTGTTTACACTATACGTAGGTACTACGTTTTGTTTATGCTGACTGCACAGGTAAATACTGGCGCCGTGTGCAAAGAAATATGCTGACTACACAGGTAAATACTTGGCAGCGATTCAAATCCGTGATTGTGACGTCACGCTTCACAGTCTAGACTGTCTAGCCAGGCAGCCGGTTCAAACTGGATTTCCTCAAAACCATAACAAAGAAAACACAGATTTTGATTTTTTTTTTCCCTCTCCTTTTTCTTTAGATTGTTTTTTCTTCAGGCGATAAAGGGATGCGACAATATACATACACTTTATAAATAGGCCTATCTGTAAAAAGTCCTTGAAGGCTGTTTTCTTTCCGAAACCTCTTTTCTTCCAATTGATAAAAACACAATCCAAGTTGAATTTTCCAGGAACTCTTCTCCAGTATTGTATAAGGTTCACTCATGATCTTCAATTGGTATTTTTGATAACCATCATATCCATTTTTTCTCTCCTTCAGACAGTATTTTTCCTCTCTGGTGTCATGATTTTTTTCATAATCTTCAGGATCCAATTCCACTCTTTTTACCAACCAAAATTTTTTGTACTTTAAATTCGGTGGCCATTTTAAATAATTTCTGTTGCGTTTATAAAAATCCTGGATGGCTTCTTCTTTAATTTTCATCCATTCTCCAAAACGTTCTCCGTTAATAGACCAACAATACTCCATTTCCTCTGTCATATTTTTTGTCTGCTCCATTTTTTTTTTACCTGTGTCCAATTCCAAGTACTCACACAGAATGATCATCAATGTCCAGCGCTGGTTTATATACTATAGGAATATTTTAGGGTCGTGTGCAAAAATACGTTTTACCTACGTTTTCCTTATATTTACCTGTTTGCACCCTCTGTTAAGTGCCGTGTGCAAAAAAACTTACCTATGCATTGTGACGTCATTCACTGTATAAGTACAATGTGATTATGACGTCACACTTTTTCATTTACAGTCTAGACAGCCTATACTCTAGCCAGCCTAACCAGTTTGAACTGAATTTTTTACTGAAAGACAATAACAAATAACACACAATACAAAAAACATGTGTGTGTGTTATGTCTCTCAAGTTATTACACCAGGTCACTTTTTTAAAAAACTTAGAATTTCTTTTTAATTTTTTTAAACTTTTTTTTTAAAATTGTAAACTCCCCTTATAGTTTTTAAGAAATAAAATTAAAAAAATCATGTAATACTACATCAGTGTTATGTTATTGTATGACTTCATCTTTTATACAGTCGGGTTCGGGGTTTCGGGCAGCCATAGCGAATTTCGGCAAGATTTTAGAGGTATAATATGAATACATTTTTAGATCTCGTAACCAGCCTCTATAACCAGGCAGAGCGCATGCGCGCAACAAATTTACATCGAGTTCGGAAAACAGCAGAGAGGAAATTCGGAATATATAACGAAAACTAGTAGTGCTATTCTCAGATGCAGAAACTTATGCATAATTCAATAAAATTTTATTTAAAAAGCCGAAGAATTAATAAGTCGACCTTGCAATTGGTTTTTATTTATTTATTTATTTATTTATTTATTTATTTATTTACTTATTTATTTATTTATTTATTTATTTATTTAGTCATTTTTTTTATTTATTTATTATTTATTTATTTTTTTTTTTTTTATTGTAATAATTATTAATAAAGTAAGTAACTTATTTATTTATTAGGAAATTTATTTGTCTGTTTATTTATGAAAACATTCTTTTCTTCATTAATTAATTATTCTAATGAGTAATCAATTCTTCTATTTATTTATTTTTCATTTATTCTTTTATTTAATTAATAAATTTATAGATTAATTTATCATTTATGTTTTAATTCATTTATATTTTAATTTGTTTGCTTATTTGTTTCCTTACTTTATATTTTGCTTCATTGTTTATTTATTTATTGGTGTCTTTCTTTATTTATTGCTTTATTTATTATTTCTGATAATTAAGTAAATGTTTGAATTACTAATAAATAATTTATTTATTTATTTATCATATGTATTCCTTTTTATTATTATTCTTTTAAAATTAATCAATTAATTTAGCTATTTATTATTTTAATTATCTTTTTATTTATTTATTTACTTATTTATTTATTTATTTATTTATTTATTTATTTATTTTCTCTCTCTCTCTCTCTCTCTCTCTCTCTCTCTCTCTCTCTCTCTCTCTCTCTCTCTCTCTCTCTCTCTCTCTCTCTCTCTCTCTCTCTCTCTCTCTCTCTCTCTCTCTCTCTCTCTCTCTCTCTCTCTCTCTCTCTCTCTCTCTCTCTCTCTCTCTCTCTCTCTCTCTCTCTCTCTCTCTCTCTCTCTCTCTCTCTCTCTCTCTCTCTCTCTCTCTCTCTCTCTCTCTCTCTCTCTCTCTCTCTCTCTCTCTCTCTCTCTCTCTCTCTCTCTCTCTCTCTCTCTCTCTCTCTCTCTCTCTCTCTCTCTCTCTCTCTGTTATAGACAGGTTCTGTTTATGTATTGCTAGGGTTTATGTTCCCATAACTAGGGTTTGTATACCCAACACCAGGGTCTATATACACATCACCAGGGTCAATTTCATCCATCACCAGGGTCTGTATACCCATCACTAGGGTCCATATTATCTATCACCAGGGTTTATATACCCATCACCAGGGTCTGTATACCCATCACCAGGGTCTATATTATCTATCACCAGGGTCTATATACCCATCACCAGGGTCTGTATGCGCATCACTAGGGTCTATATACCCATCACCAGGGTCTATATACCCATCACCAGGGTCTGTATACCCATCACCAGGGTCTATATACCCATCACCAGGGTCCATATTATCTATCACCAGGGTTTATATACCCATCACCAGGGTCTGTATACCCATCACCAGGGTCTATATACCCATCACCAGGGTCTATATTATCTATCACCAGGGTCTGTATACCTATCACCAGGGTCTGTATACCCATCACCAGGGTCCATATTATCTATCACCAGGGTTTATATAGCCATCACCAGGGTCTGTATACCCATCACCAGGGTCTATACACCCCTCACCAGGGTCTATATTATCTATCACTAGGGTCTATATACCCATCACCAGGGTCTGTATGCGCATCACCAGGGTCTATATACCCATCACCAGGGTCTATATACCCATCACCAGGATCTGTATACCCATCACCAAGGTCTGTATACCCATCACCAGGGTCTATATACCCATCACCAGGGTCCATATTATCTATCACCAGGGTTTATATACCCATCACCAGGGTCTGTATACCCATCACCAGGGTCTGAATACCCATCACCAGGGTCTATATTATCTATCACCAGGGTCTGTATACCCATCACCAGGGTCTATATACCCATCACCAGGGTCCATATTATCTATCACCAGGGTTTATATACCCATCACCAGGGTCTGTATACCCATCACCAGGGTCCATATTATCTATCACCAGGGTTTATATACCCATCACCAGGGTCTGTATACCCATCACCAGGGTCTATACACCCATCACCAGGGTCTGTATTATATATCACCAGGGTCTGTATACCCATCATCAGGGTCCATATTATCCATCACCAGGGTTTATACACCCAACACCAGGGTCTATACACCCATCACCAGGGTCTATATTCACATCACCAGGGTCTATATACCCATCACCAGGGTCCATATTATCTATCACCAGGGTTTTTATACCCATCACCAGGGTCTATATTACCTATCACCAGGGTCTGTGTACCTATCACCAGGGTTTATATACCCATCACCAGGGTCTTCATTATCTATCACCAGGGTCTGTATACCCATCACCAGGGTCTGAATACCCATCACCAGGGTCTGTATTCCCATCACCAGGGTCTGTATTATCTATCACCAGGGTCTGTATACCCATCACCAGGGTCTATATACCCATCACCAGGGACTGTATACCCATCACCAGGGTCTGTATTATCTATCACCAGGGTCTATATTATCTATCACCAGGGTCTATATACCCATCACCGGGGTCTTTATACCCATCACCAGGGTTTGTATACCCATCACCAGGATCTTTATACCTATCATCAGGGTTTGTATACCCATCACCAGGGTCTGTAATACCCATCACCAGGGTCTTTATACCCACTCTACAGGTTCTATATACCCATCACCAGAGTCATTACCGCTATTACCAATCATCAAGGTTTGTATATCTATATCTAGGATAGGTATTACCTGTCACGTACCAGGGTCTACATACTTATTACCAGTTTCTGTATATTCATCACTTTTCTCTGTATTAACAATGATGTATGAAAGAGTCTGTATTTGCAAGGGTTTGGTTTTTAATATAACCAAGAGTATGTGCATCGCAGAGGGTTTGTCAAGGGTTTTAGTATCAGCAAGGGTCTATGACTCTATGTATCACGCAGGGTCTTTGTCACCAAGGGTTTATGTTTCATAAAAAGTATGTATATTACCAATACCCTGTGTTTCACCAACGGTATGTGTATCACCAAGGGACTGTATCACGAAGCTTATGTTTATCACCAAGTGCTTGTTTGTATCACCTAGGGTCTATTTGTCACCAAGGGTCAATGTATTACCAAGGGTTTGTGTATTACCAAGGGTCTGTGTGTCACCAAGGGTCAATGTATCACCAAGGGTCTGTGTATTACCAAGGGTCTATGTATAACCAAGGGTCTGTGTATTACCAAGGGTCTATGTATCACCGAGTGTTTGTGTATTACCAAGGGTCTATTTATCTCCAAGGGCCTTTGTATCACCAAGGGTCTATGTATCACCAAGGGTCTATGTATCACCTAGGGTCTGTGTATCACCTTGGGTCTGTGTATCACCTAGGGTCTGTGTATCACAAAGGGTTTGTGTATCACCTAACGTCTTTGTATCACCAAGGATGTGTGTATCACCAAGGGTTTTCACCTAGGGTCTATGCGTCACCTTGAGTCTATGTATTCCCAAGGCTCTATGTTTCACCAAGGGTCTGTGTATCACCAAGGGTTTGTGTACTTTTTGTCCATCAGCAATGATCATTAACCTATCAGAAGAGTGTGTATACTTATTACATAAGTCTGAAAAGCCATATTAAAGATTTTCCCTCTTGCAGGATCGAAGTACCTTATTTTCTGTAGGATGTCCAAAATTTTTTGCATTATCAAAATGAAATCCAATTACTTTTAAGGATGTCTTTCGGTGTGTTCAGTTACAAGGTTAACATCTTGTAGAGAAGGCCTGATCGAATTGTATAATGAACTATAATGATTGTCTTCAGATTAAAATTTCTTGATCAAAAGTTATTATTTTATGTTGTCATTATAGCATACCTTTTTTTTATTTTGTAGTTGAATCCTGTTAAGGAGGAAGCAAAGGACATTGAACTTTATATCGATAGACAAAGATTTTTTATTTATGTGGAAATATTTTGACATTGAAAATTTCAGTCATTATGTATCTTGATTCATCTATTTCATAATTGGAAAGAAATCATAAAATTCCATCATGCTGTTCATTTGTTCCACAGAAAATCTGAACATATACATCTCTTCATAATTAATGAATAAAGTGTGCAATGGTAGAAATCCTCATAAAAGTAGATCGACCAACACAAAGTTCAAATTTCATTTATGTTCGATGTAGAGATTTATGATAGTAGAACAAAAGCGCCAAAATAGATGCATTCTACAAACTCTACAAATTCTGAATAATGACATTTTGTCAAGCAGAAAACCAGTGTAGTTTTGCTTCAGGGAAGTGATATGCAGTGTCTGTAATTTTTGAATGGGATGCAGTCGTCTATGGCTAAGTTCATTTGTCAAATCTTTTCACATGAAGATGTAAAAGACCTGTCGCATCAAGTGCAAAGCTTTGGCCAAAATTAAAGGTTTGTTAAGGTCAAATGTCAAGGTCAAAGATCATATGCAAAATAAATTGGACTCCTAATAGTTTTGTCAGGGGCATTACACAGGTGAATTATGCTTTGATCAAGGCACTAGTAATTCTTAGCTGGCCTTGTTGCTGAAAGAACAATTGCTGGCTATTGTCAGGTTGTTTGAGACAGGAAAGGGTTGACACCGGCCACAATCGCCCAATTAAAATTACGTATAAAATTGTTATCCTTACCCTTAGCCGCTTTTGATTTATAATAAGTGTATGAAAATTAAACATTATCATAAGATAAAAAAATAAAGTATTCATAAACGGTTTGTAATAGATAATTCATATGTTGAATATGAGAGTCCGATCTTCTGAAAAGTATAGGGGGTCGACCTTTCAATGAATATGTTCAAAAGTTAATGATGCATTTAGAAAACAGGGGGAAGGGGGCAACACCCCCCCCCCTCCCCATGTTACTTGCCTTGTCAATAGTGCCTCTGAACATCTATGTGCAACATAAACATAGATATTTCATGTTACTTTTTATAAATGCAGGTAAGGAGGTTTTTGTTATAAATATAACTCATGTATGTACATGTGAAATCTGAATTATTAAAATTTTATTTCCATCAAATGTTCCGAATATTCAACTATCATTCGAATAAACTAAATGAGTAGTCGACTAAGGTATAAATAAATATTTTGTTAATAAAATTTATCTCAATTTATCCAAAAGAGGAATCAAAATACATCATGATTCACATTTACAATGTAAAGATATTTCCACAATCCACATAAATAAACTCTTTGCCCATCGTTTTGAGTTAATTTGAATGTCCTTTGCATCCTCTTTAACAGGCTTACACTACAAAATAAAAAGTAAAGAAGATCAATATTAGAATCAAGAAATTTGAAGGATACACCAAAGGTTTCCAAAGGGCAAAATTTAATTTGCTTGTAATTCTTTCATTAACAAAGATAACATATTAAAAGTATATATCATTTGAAAGCTTGTTAAATTTACTGTTTAATGATCTTAATTTAAATTTTCATTTTTATCTCATTAAAAAATTATTAATATTTTAATGTAAATATTAGTGCATTTATATTTTATAAATCAACTTTTTTGTACTCCACCTCTGAAAGTCAAAATTTTGCCTCAATGTAGATTAAAGATTGAACTTTAAAACCGTATCTCAGATTTTTGATCAATCTTATTCAAAAGTTACATCCATTTGTCTTTCAATGTTACCAATTTATTAGCCTAATTCTACATTTCCCCCAATAATTCGAGAACTGAGCAAGATATCAAAAATCTGAGATACGGTTTTGTGAACACACATTTGAGACGCATTCTGGCCAGTTTTCAGAGAAATTCGTCTATAAATAAGGGAGATGAATCCTTTGAAATAATACCACCAACTGTCTGATCTTACTTTACAGTAGAGGGCAAAAACCAATTACACAACAAAGTCTGCCAAAGCTGGAAATATATGACACCTTGGAGATTCAGCTTTGGATACTTGTCACTTATCCTTATTTCCTATGCATATTCACAAGAATGGGAGGTTCTATTCTTTATTTAGGTACTTTTAATGAAGTAAAATAGGTTCAATTCTGAATCGGACAGATTTCCCGGCAAAATGGCAAGAGCTAAGCTCCGCCTCCTATTTCATGGTAATTAGTGACTTGTTAGATCTCCTTCCCTAAATCTAGAGTCCCTGTAGTTTAATTACTGATAACTTCTGTGTGGCTAGTGAAGAATTCCCCGAGTGGTCACAGTGATTTATTGCTCCTTTCAGAAGCAGGCAGTTACAGACCAAATCAGAAGCTTCAATAACGGCTCATTCACATGTGTTAGTGTTTATGTTTGATTATTGTTAAATAATTAGAAAACCATTTAATGATCAGCAAGAATTTTTCATGCATTATAAAGCAGTGATTAGCATTGTTTTCTTAGCCAAAAATCTCAAAATTGACAAAAATCTTGAAAAAAGCCTTTGGTGTATCCTTAATCATAAGAAAATCAATATACATTTCTTTATACAATTCGATCATGCCTTCTCTATAAGAGGTTAACTTTACTTAACACAGCTATAGACCTTCTTAATATTGGATTTCATTTCAATAATGAAAATTAGGTTAGACACCATATAGGCCTACAAAATAATGCAATAAAACCCTGCAAGAATAAAAATTTCCTTGATATGGCTATTCAGACATATGTAATAAACATGCTC